>NC_052634.1:5000-10000 GCF_016161935.1 Mauremys reevesii
TTTTAATTTTAATTTAATTTTAATTTTAATTTAATTTAATTTTAATTTTAATTTAATTTTAATTTTAATTTAATTTTAATTTTAATTTAATTTTAATTTTAATTTTAATTTTAATTTTAATTTAATTTTAATTTTAATTTAATTTTAATTTTAATTTAATTTTAATTTTAATTTTAATTTTAATTTTAATTTTAATTTTAATTTTAATTTTAATTTTAATTTTAATTTAATTTTAATTTAATTTTAATTTTAATTTTAATTTTAATTTTAATTTAATTTTAATTTTAATTTTAATTTTAATTAATTTTAATTTTAATTTTAATTTAATTTTAATTTTAATTTTAATTTTAATTTAATTTTAATTTTAATTTTAATTTTAATTTTAATTTAATTTTAATTTAATTTTAATTTTTAATTTTTAATTTTAATTTAATTTTAATTTAATTTAATTTTAATTTTAATTTTAATTTTAATTTTAATTTTAATTTTAATTTTAATTTTAATTTTAATTTTAATTTTAATTTTAATTTAATTTAATTTTAATTTAATTTTAATTTTAATTTTAATTTTAATTTAATTTAATTTTAATTTTAATTTTAATTTAATTTTAATTTAATTTAATTTTAATTTAATTTTTAATTTAATTTTAATTTAATTTTAATTTTAATTTAATTTTAATTTTAATTTTAATTTTAATTTTAATTTTAATTTTAATTTAATTTAATTTTAATTTTAATTTAATTTAATTTAATTTTAATTTAATTTTAATTTTAATTTAATTTTAATTTAATTTTAATTTTAATTTTAATTTTAATTTTAATTTTAATTTTAATTTTAATTTTAATTTTAATTTTAATTTTAATTTTAATTTAATTTTAATTTAATTTTAATTTAATTTTAATTTAATTTTAATTTTAATTTTAATTTAATTTTAATTTAATTTAATTTAATTTTAATTTTAATTTTAATTTTAATTTAATTTAATTTAATTTTAATTTTAATTTAATTTTAATTTAATTTTAATTTAATTTTAATTTTAATTTTAATTTTAATTTTAATTTTAATTTTAATTTTAATTTTAATTTAATTTTAATTTAATTTTAATTTTAATTTTAATTTAATTTTAATTTTAATTTAATTTTAATTTAATTTTAATTTAATTTTAATTTTAATTTAATTTAATTTAATTTTAATTTTAATTTAATTTTAATTTTAATTTTAATTTTAATTTTAATTTAATTTTAATTTTAATTTTTAATTTTAATTTAATTTTAATTTTAATTTAATTTTAATTTTAATTTTAATTTAATTTAATTTTAATTTTAATTTAATTTTAATTTTAATTTTAATTTTAATTTAATTTAATTTTAATTTAATTTTAATTTAATTTTAATTTAATTTTAATTTTAATTTTAATTTTAATTTTAATTTAATTTAATTTTAATTTAATTTTAATTTTAATTTTAATTTTAATTTAATTTTAATTTTAATTTTAATTTTAATTTTAATTTTAATTTTAATTTAATTTTAATTTTAATTTTAATTTTAATTTTAATTTTAATTTAATTTTAATTTTAATTTAATTTTAATTTTAATTTAATTTAATTTTAATTTTAATTTTAATTTAATTTTAATTTAATTTTAATTTTAATTTTAATTTTAATTTTAATTTTAATTTTAATTTTAATTTTAATTTTAATTTTAATTTAATTTTAATTTAATTTAATTTTAATTTAATTTTAATTTTAATTTTAATTTAATTTTAATTTTAATTTTAATTTAATTTTAATTTTAATTTTAATTTTAATTTTAATTTTAATTTAATTTTAATTTTAATTTTAATTTAATTTTAATTTTAATTTAATTTAATTTTAATTTTAATTTTAATTTAATTTTAATTTTAATTTTAATTTTAATTTTAATTTAATTTTAATTTAATTTTAATTTTAATTTTAATTTTAATTTTAATTTTAATTTAATTTTAATTTTAATTTTAATTTTAATTTAATTTTAATTTAATTTAATTTTAATTTTAATTTTAATTTTAATTTAATTTTAATTTTAATTTAATTTAATTTTAATTTTAATTTTAATTTTAATTTAATTTTAATTTTAATTTTAATTTAATTTTAATTTTAATTTTAATTTTAATTTAATTTTAATTTAATTTAATTTTAATTTTAATTTAATTTTAATTTTAATTTTAATTTTAATTTTAATTTTAATTTAATTTTAATTTAATTTTAATTTAATTTTAATTTTAATTTAATTTTAATTTTAATTTTAATTTAATTTAATTTTAATTTTAATTTTAATTTTAATTTAATTTTAATTTTAATTTTAATTTTAATTTTAATTTTAATTTAATTTAATTTTAATTTAATTTTAATTTAATTTTAATTTAATTTTAATTTTAATTTAATTTTAATTTTAATTTTAATTTTAATTTAATTTTAATTTTAATTTTAATTTTAATTTTAATTTTAATTTTAATTTTAATTTTAATTTAATTTTAATTTTAATTTTAATTTTAATTTAATTTTAATTTTAATTTAATTTTAATTTAATTTAATTTTAATTTTAATTTTAATTTTAATTTAATTTAATTTTAATTTTAATTTTAATTTTAATTTTAATTTTAATTTAATTTTAATTTTAATTTTAATTTTAATTTTAATTTAATTTTAATTTTAATTTAATTTTAATTTTAATTTTAATTTTAATTTTAATTTTAATTTTAATTTTAATTTTAATTTAATTTTAATTTTAATTTTAATTTTAATTTTAATTTTAATTTTAATTTAATTTAATTTTAATTTTAATTTTAATTTTAATTTAATTTTAATTTTAATTTTAATTTAATTTTAATTTTAATTTTAATTTAATTTAATTTAATTTTAATTTTAATTTTAATTTTAATTTTAATTTTAATTTTAATTTTAATTTTAATTTAATTTTAATTTTAATTTTAATTTAATTTAATTTTAATTTTAATTTTAATTTTAATTTAATTTTAATTTTAATTTTAATTTTAATTTTAATTTAATTTTAATTTAATTAATTTAATTTTAATTTTAATTTAATTTTAATTTTAATTTTAATTTAATTTTAATTTTAATTTAATTTTAATTTTAATTTAATTTTAATTTTAATTTTAATTTTAATTTTAATTTTAATTTTAATTTTAATTTAATTTAATTTTAATTTAATTTAATTTTAATTTTAATTTAATTTTAATTTAATTTTAATTTTAATTTTAATTTAATTTAATTTTAATTTTAATTTTAATTTTAATTTTAATTTTAATTTAATTTTAATTTAATTAATTTTAATTTTAATTTTAATTTTAATTTTAATTTAATTTTAATTTTAATTTAATTTTAATTTAATTTTAATTTTAATTTTAATTTTAATTTTAATTTTAATTTTAATTTTAATTTTAATTTAATTTTAATTTTAATTTTAATTTTAATTTAATTTAATTTTAATTTTAATTTAATTTTAATTTTAATTTTAATTTTAATTTTAATTTAATTTTAATTTTAATTTAATTTTAATTTTAATTTAATTTTAATTTAATTTTAATTTTAATTTTAATTTTAATTTTAATTTTAATTTAATTTTAATTTAATTTTAATTTTAATTTTAATTTTAATTTTAATTTTAATTTTAATTTAATTTTAATTTAATTTTAATTTTAATTTAATTTTAATTTTAATTTTAATTTTAATTTTAATTTAATTTTAATTTTAATTTAATTTTAATTTTAATTTTAATTTTAATTTTAATTTTAATTTTAATTTAATTTTAATTTTAATTTTAATTTTAATTAATTTAATTTTAATTTTAATTTTAATTTAATTTTAATTTTAATTTTAATTTTAATTTTAATTTTAATTTTAATTTAATTTAATTTTAATTTTAATTTAATTTTAATTTAATTTTAATTTTAATTTTAATTTTAATTTTAATTTTAATTTAATTTAATTTTAATTTTAATTTTAATTTAATTTTAATTTTAATTTAATTTTAATTTTAATTTTAATTTAATTTTAATTTTAATTTTAATTTTAATTTAATTTTTAATTTAATTTTAATTTTAATTTTAATTTAATTTAATTTTAATTTTAATTTTAATTTTAATTTTAATTTTAATTTTAATTTTAATTTTAATTTTAATTTTAATTTTAATTTTAATTTAATTTTAATTTTAATTTAATTTTAATTTTAATTTAATTTTAATTTTAATTTTAATTTAATTTTAATTTTAATTTTAATTTTAATTTAATTTTAATTTTAATTTTAATTTTAATTTTAATTTTAATTTTAATTTTAATTTAATTTAATTTTAATTTTAATTTTAATTTTAATTTTAATTTAATTTTAATTTTAATTTTAATTTAATTTAATTTTAATTTTAATTTAATTTTAATTTTAATTTTAATTTTAATTTTAATTTTAATTTTAATTTTAATTTTAATTTAATTTTAATTTTAATTTTAATTTAATTTTAATTTTAATTTTAATTTTAATTTTAATTTTAATTTTAATTTAATTTTAATTTTAATTTAATTTTAATTTAATTTTAATTTTAATTTTAATTTAATTTTAATTTTAATTTTAATTTTAATTTAATTTAATTTAATTTTAATTTTAATTTTAATTTAATTTTAATTTAATTTTAATTTAATTTTAATTTTAATTTTAATTTAATTTTAATTTAATTTAATTTTAATTTTAATTTTAATTTTAATTTTAATTTTAATTTTAATTTTAATTTTAATTTTAATTTAATTTTAATTTTAATTTTAATTTTAATTTTAATTTAATTTTAATTTTAATTTAATTTTAATTTTAATTTTAATTTAATTTAATTTAATTTAATTTTAATTTTAATTTTAATTTTAATTTTAATTTTAATTTTAATTTTAATTTTAATTTTAATTTTAATTTTAATTTAATTTAATTTTAATTTTAATTTTAATTTAATTTTAATTTTA